>NC_143013.1:175137769-175142880 GCF_055824585.1 Amblyomma mixtum | reverse complement strand
CTGCTGGCAA
The DNA here is from genome assembly GCF_055824585.1 of Amblyomma mixtum. NCBI lineage: Eukaryota > Metazoa > Arthropoda > Arachnida > Ixodida > Ixodidae > Amblyomma > Amblyomma mixtum. The sequence continues at coordinate 175,142,870 of NC_143013.1, read as the reverse complement.
GGCCTTTGTCGGAATCGAGAAGCTGCTCAACATCTACGGCATGACTGAGTCTTGTGGCACCGTTCTCGGTCAGCCCGCAATCGGCATACCGCTCGCCGGAAATGACGAGGGTGGGCCCGCAACGATGGGCGAGGTCAAGGTGCGTCAAGGGTAATGCTACAAGCTTTCCGATCAGGATTGCGCTGAGGATATATGAAAATGAATTTTTATGGTAACGTCATTACACGCCTGGGAAAGGGCATCGGTAGAAGTTTCTGGCATTGCGAGAACAAGACCCGTATGTAAACTTCCCAGAAAGTATCTGCAGTTGAGCACGGCCCTCCAGAGGGAAAGGGAAAAATTGGCTGTGGCTGCTTAAGCCTGCTAATTGGGAAGCAATACGTGGTTCTGCTGCCGTTCTTCTCGTTCTTCTTCTGTCTCCGTAGCTCGCTGATGCTTTCTCTTTGCAACCTGCCGAAGCGTATAGGCTGGGGCGGCATCTCATGGGCTTGACGAGAAGAGCGCAGTCAGGCCGCGGCCGTGGCTATGCGCCGCGCAAGGCAACGGCGTGAGATGGCGCCCCGTTTCTAAGCGGATGGTATGACGTCACATCGCGCGCAGCGCCCTGGTGAGAGGAGCGGGAGTCAGGCCACTGCAGTGGCTATGCGCCGCGCAAGGCGACGGTGTGAGATGGCGCCCCGTTTTTACACAGATGGTATGACGATGGATGGATGGATGGATGGATGGATGGATGGATGGATGGATGGATGGATGGATGGATGGATGGATGGATGGATGGATGGATGGATGGATGGATGGATGGATGGATGGATGGATGGATGGATGGATGGATGGATGGATGGATGGATGGATGGATGGATGGATGGATGGATGGATGGATGGATGGATGGATGGATGGATGGATGGATGGATGGATGGATGGATGGATGGATGGATGGATGGATGGATGGATGGATGGATGGATGGATGGATGGATGGATGGATGGATGGATGGATGGATGGATGGATGGATGGATGGATGGATGGATGGATGGATGGATGGATGGATGGATGGATGGATGGATGGATGGATGGATGGATGGATGGATGGATGGATGGATGGATGGATGGATGGATGGATGGATGGATGGATGGATGGATGGATGGATGGATGGATGGATGGATGGATGGATGGATGGATGGATGGATGGATGGATGGATGGATGGATGGATGGATGGATGGATGGATGGATGGATGGATGGATGGATGGATGGATGGATGGATGGATGGATGGATGGATGGATGGATGGATGGATGGATGGATGGATGGATGGATGGATGGATGGATGGATGGATGGATGGATGGATGGATGGATGGATGGATGGATGGATGGATGGATGGATGGATGGATGGATGGATGGATGGATGGATGGATGGATGGATGGATGGATGGATGGATGGATGGATGGATGGATGGATGGATGGATGGATGGATGGATGGATGGATGGATGGATGGATGGATGGATGGATGGATGGATGGATGGATGGATGGATGGATGGATGGATGGATGGATGGATGGATGGATGGATGGATGGATGGATGGATGGATGGATGGATGGATGGATGGATGGATGGATGGATGGATGGATGGATGGATGGATGGATGGATGGATGGATGGATGGATGGATGGATGGATGGATGGATGGATGGATGGATGGATGGATGGATGGATGGATGGATGGATGGATGGATGGATGGATGGATGGATGGATGGATGGATGGATGGATGGATGGATGGATGGATGGATGGATGGATGGATGGATGGATGGATGGATGGATGGATGGATGGATGGATGGATGGATGGATGGATGGATGGATGGATGGATGGATGGATGGATGGATGGATGGATGGATGGATGGATGGATGGATGGATGGATGGATGGATGGATGGATGGATGGATGGATGGATGGATGGATGGATGGATGGATGGATGGATGGATGGATGGATGGATGGATGGATGGATGGATGGATGGATGGATGGATGGATGGATGGATGGATGGATGGATGGATGGATGGATGGATGGATGGATGGATGGATGGATGGATGGATGGATGGATGGATGGATGGATGGATGGATGGATGGATGGATGGATGGATGGATGGATGGATGGATGGATGGATGGATGGATGGATGGATGGATGGATGGATGGATGGATGGATGGATGGATGGATGGATGGATGGATGGATGGATGGATGGATGGATGGATGGATGGATGGATGGATGGATGGATGGATGGATGGATGGATGGATGGATGGATGGATGGATGGATGGATGGATGGATGGATGGATGGATGGATGGATGGATGGATGGATGGATGGATGGATGGATGGATGGATGGATGGATGGATGGATGGATGGATGGATGGATGGATGGATGGATGGATGGATGGATGGATGGATGGATGGATGGATGGATGGATGGATGGATGGATGGATGGATGGATGGATGGATGGATGGATGGATGGATGGATGGATGGATGGATGGATGGATGGATGGATGGATGGATGGATGGATGGATGGATGGATGGATGGATGGATGGATGGATGGATGGATGGATGGATGGATGGATGGATGGATGGATGGATGGATGGATGGATGGATGGATGGATGGATGGATGGATGGATGGATGGATGGATGGATGGATGGATGGATGGATGGATGGATGGATGGATGGATGGATGGATGGATGGATGGATGGATGGATGGATGGATGGATGGATGGATGGATGGATGGATGGATGGATGGATGGATGGATGGATGGATGGATGGATGGATGGATGGATGGATGGATGGATGGATGGATGGATGGATGGATGGATGGATGGATGGATGGATGGATGGATGGATGGATGGATGGATGGATGGATGGATGGATGGATGGATGGATGGATGGATGGATGGATGGATGGATGGATGGATGGATGGATGGATGGATGGATGGATGGATGGATGGATGGATGGATGGATGGATGGATGGATGGATGGATGGATGGATGGATGGATGGATGGATGGATGGATGGATGGATGGATGGATGGATGGATGGATGGATGGATGGATGGATGGATGGATGGATGGATGGATGGATGGATGGATGGATGGATGGATGGATGGATGGATGGATGGATGGATGGATGGATGGATGGATGGATGGATGGATGGATGGATGGATGGATGGATGGATGGATGGATGGATGGATGGATGGATGGATGGATGGATGGATGGATGGATGGATGGATGGATGGATGGATGGATGGATGGATGGATGGATGGATGGATGGATGGATGGATGGATGGATGGATGGATGGATGGATGGATGGATGGATGGATGGATGGATGGATGGATGGATGGATGGATGGATGGATGGATGGATGGATGGATGGATGGATGGATGGATGGATGGATGGATGGATGGATGGATGGATGGATGGATGGATGGATGGATGGATGGATGGATGGATGGATGGATGGATGGATGGATGGATGGATGGATGGATGGATGGATGGATGGATGGATGGATGGATGGATGGATGGATGGATGGATGGATGGATGGATGGATGGATGGATGGATGGATGGATGGATGGATGGATGGATGGATGGATGGATGGATGGATGGATGGATGGATGGATGGATGGATGGATGGATGGATGGATGGATGGATGGATGGATGGATGGATGGATGGATGGATGGATGGATGGATGGATGGATGGATGGATGGATGGATGGATGGATGGATGGATGGATGGATGGATGGATGGATGGATGGATGGATGGATGGATGGATGGATGGATGGATGGATGGATGGATGGATGGATGGATGGATGGATGGATGGATGGATGGATGGATGGATGGATGGATGGATGGATGGATGGATGGATGGATGGATGGATGGATGGATGGATGGATGGATGGATGGATGGATGGATGGATGGATGGATGGATGGATGGATGGATGGATGGATGGATGGATGGATGGATGGATGGATGGATGGATGGATGGATGGATGGATGGATGGATGGATGGATGGATGGATGGATGGATGGATGGATGGATGGATGGATGGATGGATGGATGGATGGATGGATGGATGGATGGATGGATGGATGGATGGATGGATGGATGGATGGATGGATGGATGGATGGATGGATGGATGGATGGATGGATGGATGGATGGATGGATGGATGGATGGATGGATGGATGGATGGATGGATGGATGGATGGATGGATGGATGGATGGATGGATGGATGGATGGATGGATGGATGGATGGATGGATGGATGGATGGATGGATGGATGGATGGATGGATGGATGGATGGATGGATGGATGGATGGATGGATGGATGGATGGATGGATGGATGGATGGATGGATGGATGGATGGATGGATGGATGGATGGATGGATGGATGGATGGATGGATGGATGGATGGATGGATGGATGGATGGATGGATGGATGGATGGATGGATGGATGGATGGATGGATGGATGGATGGATGGATGGATGGATGGATGGATGGATGGATGGATGGATGGATGGATGGATGGATGGATGGATGGATGGATGGATGGATGGATGGATGGATGGATGGATGGATGGATGGATGGATGGATGGATGGATGGATGGATGGATGGATGGATGGATGGATGGATGGATGGATGGATGGATGGATGGATGGATGGATGGATGGATGGATGGATGGATGGATGGATGGATGGATGGATGGATGGATGGATGGATGGATGGATGGATGGATGGATGGATGGATGGATGGATGGATGGATGGATGGATGGATGGATGGATGGATGGATGGATGGATGGATGGATGGATGGATGGATGGATGGATGGATGGATGGATGGATGGATGGATGGATGGATGGATGGATGGATGGATGGATGGATGGATGGATGGATGGATGGATGGATGGATGGATGGATGGATGGATGGATGGATGGATGGATGGATGGATGGATGGATGGATGGATGGATGGATGGATGGATGGATGGATGGATGGATGGATGGATG
>NC_143013.1:173245602-173250602 GCF_055824585.1 Amblyomma mixtum | reverse complement strand
AGTTACGGCACGCTTCTCTCGAATCTGTAAGGATGGTAAGGGAGATGTTGCTTCGATAACCGGCTACCGCCGCTAGAGCTACGGCCAGCTCCTCCCCTATGGTTACCGTGCAATCCCTCACTGAGGCGCTAGCTAATTCCTTTAAGTTCGAATCAATAACTACCGCCACTGTGCTGTTATGCGAGCTTCCTGTATACGGAGCCGCGTCCGTGTATACCGTTGTGGATTTTGTAGCTAGATTTTGTTGTACATACCTCGCCCGGGCTGCCCTACGGGCCGCATGCAAGTTGGGGTCCATGTTCCGGGGAAGGGAGCGAACCTTTAGCGTCTGGCGAATTGCGTCCGGTATGCTCGCAGTACGATTCTCGAATTCCGCAGTTCGGCCTAGCCCCAGTCGCCTAAGGAGCGAGCGCCCCGTAGGAGTCTGCTGGAGCCTAGCTAACTGCGTGACCAGTTGGGCTTCTTTGATCTCTTCGAAGGTGTGAATTCCAAGAGCCAGTAGTTTTTCGTTGGAGGTGTTCATTGGTAGATGCAGGGCTGTCTTGTAAGCTTTGCGGAGTATGGTATCTGCACTATCCACTTCTCCTTTGTTGAGGTTGAAGTACGGGAGGGCGTAACCCACGCGACTGACCACCAGGCTCTGAACCAGGCGCAGGGTATCCCCCTCTCGCATGCCGCTCCGCTTCTGCGACACGCGCGTGATCATTCTGGCGACCTGAGTGGTCGATTGCTTGAGAAGGCCGAGCGTATGGCCGCATCGCTGGTTGCTCTGCAGCCACATTCCCAAGACTCGTATCTTGTCTCGTTCGGGAATTAGCTGTCCTTCGAGGGAGACATTGAGGGACCCTTCCTTGTGTTTCCCTTTGTGGACTCGCAGGAGTTATGATTTTTCGGTGGAGCAGGCGAGGTCTCGTGCACTGACATATTCTTCCACGCAGGTAGCCGCTGCTTGCAGTCGTTCTTCTTTCTGGCCGAGTGACCCAGTGGTAACCCAGACCGTGACGTCGTCAGCGTATATTGCGTGCTGTATGCCTTCGATCTTCTCGAGTTGTCTCGCGAGGCCGATTATGGCCACGTTGAAAAGTAGTGGCGAGATGACGGACCCTTGAGGTGTGCCTTTGTTGGGGGTCGAAAATTTAGCGCTGCGAAGGTCTCCGAGCCCAACCGTTGCAGTGCGGTTGGAGAGAAAGGCCTTCACGTAGCTGTGAATCTTCTCGCCGCAGTGGAGGTTGTCAAGGCCTTCCATTACAGCCGTTTGGCTAACGTTGTCAAAGGCTCCTTTGATGTCGAGGACCATAACCACGTTCTCGCCTACGCTCGGGACGTTGGTGAGGACTTCCTCTTTGAGTTGTAAGATGATGTCTTGGGTGGAGAGGTGGGCTCGGAAGCCGAACATACTGTGGGGGTACAGGTCTTCGTCTTCCATGTAGCTTTGGAGCCTCCGAGTAACGACTCGCTCGTAGAGCTTGCCTAGGCAGGAGGTGAGTGAGATAGGTCGGAGATTTTCGATCTGGAGTTTCTTAGCCGGTTTGGGGATCATTACGACCTCTGCATGCTTCCACTCTTCAGGGACCGTTCCTGCGGCCCAGTGCCCGTTGAGGAAGGTGGTCAGTTGGTCGAACGCCTCGTCGCAGAAGTTGCGTATGAGTGCGTTCTGGATCTTGTCTGCTCCCGCCGCAGTGTTGCGCGTGCATGCCTTTATGGCAGCGAACACTTCTTCCCTGGTGATCGGCCTGTCTAAGTGGGTGTTCGGTTTCCCCAGGTATGGTTTCGCGTATGCCGCAGGCAAGGTCGTGCCGTAGCATTTCTCTTTGGACTTATCTAGCAGTTCCTCTTCCGTACCCTCGAAGGTGTGGACGAGTCTGTGGATAGCTTTCCCGCTTTCGGCCCTGGTTTGGGTAGGGTCGAGGAGGGTCTTGAGTATACGCCACGTTTTCGCCGTGCTGAGGGTGCCGTCCAGCGAGCTACTGAACTGCTGCCAGCTCTGCCTGGCCAGTTGGGTCGCGTACTCCTCCGCTATCTTAGTGACTTCTGCGATCTTGAGCTTGAGCTTCCTGTTAAAGCGCTGCTTCTTCCAGGGCTTGGTGAGTCCTCGACGTGCCTCCCATAGCCTCATGAGCCGAGGGTCCACCCCTGGTGTTTGCTCGGTGCGATCCACTTCCTGAGTGTACCGCTTCTGGATGTCTTTAAGTTGTTGGCACCAATCATCTATAGAAGTAATCCCCCCTTCCAGGTCCGCGCACGCCTTGCGGAAAGCCGGCCAGTTGCTGATCTTGGCCGTGCCAAGCTTGCGCTTGATGTTGGTGGCTGCTATCGTGGTCTTCAGGATATAGTGGTCACTGCCTAGATTCTCCAGCAGATTCTCCCACGCTGCGTGCTTCACTTCCCTGACAAACGTTAAGTCCGGACACGTATCCGGGCAGATCGAAGTGCCAAGGCGCGTGGGTTGAAGTTCGTCTGTTTAGAGGGTACTTTGAAAGTTGAAAGTTGAAAGTTTATTGAGTAATACAATAAATGTTACAATTGTATACAGCGAGAGGTCCCATGGTACAAGACCGCGGGCGGGACCTCCCATGAAAATAAATTTCAATATTCAACATAATATAAAATACACAACACATTAATTAGCGACGAAACAGAATAAATATGGGCACATAATGTAATATTAGTTACTGAAATATTTAAATACAAACAATGTAATGCACGATAATGTAAAATAAAACACAGATGCCGCGATACATAGAATCAATAACATAACAAAAAAATCACAAATTAAGAAGGAAAAGCTTTAGTTTGACCTTGAATAAAGAAAGCGTATTAGTTTGTTTGACGTCTATGTTCAAAGAATTCCAAAATGATACGGATGAAAAATGAAGGCATTGTTTGCCGTAGTTAGTTCTGACCTTAGGTAGTAAAAAGTTATTACGCAGCGCAAAACGTGTGACGATGTTGCTCATGATCGTGCCGAGAGAAAATATGCTTAGCGGGAGATAATGATGAAGAATCTTAAAGAATAGGATGCCAAGGTTGTAAAAATAAAGGGCCGAGATAGGTAGAACGTTTAAATCTATGAACAAAATGCGGGAGGGTGACATTCGAGGGGTATTGGTTATGATGCGCATGGCTTGCTTTTGCAGTTTTATTAAAGGCCAGAGATGAATATGATAGGCGTTACCCCAAGATGAGATACCATAGTTTAAGTGGCTGTGGATGAATGCGTAGTAAAGAGATAATAAAGTTTGGACTGGAAAATAGCTTCGGGCTTTAATTAGTGCGCGTAACCCATAAGAAATTTTCTTGCACGTTTCAGCTACATGATGATGGAATTTTAAGTGAGGGTCAATGATAACACCCAGAAAAGAAACGCGATCTTGCGGTGAAATAGCAGTAGAATTGAGGTATAGAAGTGGTGTGATGGGCAATGACTTCTGAGGGGGATGGAAAATCTGAAAACAAGTTTTAGTGACGTTCACGGACAGGCGGTTAATGTGGCACCAACGCTCAAGAGAATTAAGATCATTCTGTAGGTTAAGAATCAGCTGATTAATGTCCTGGTGCGATGATAGCATGGTAGAGTCATCTGCGTATAGTATACTATTGCAATTCTTTAAACAGGATGGTAAATCATTAATGTAGAGTAAGAACAATACAGGGCCAAGAATTGAGCCCTGTGGAACACCTTTGTTAATTAAAGCTATGTTAGATGTATGGTCATTAATAGAGACTATGTGCTCTCGGTCACAGAGAAAGCTCTTCAAGAGCATTAGGGGAGGTCCAGTGATACCATAAGATTCTAATTTGTGAAACAAGATGGAGTGATCAATGGAATCAAATGCTTTGCTAAAGTCTATGTAAACTGCTCCTGAGAACATTCCTTTATCAATTGTTAGTCTAACGTAATCTATGAGAGACGCTATTGCAGTATCTGTAGATAGTCCGCGCCGAAAGCCGTGTTGACTATCGGTCAATATGTTAAATTTTTCAATATAACTAGACAACCTTACTTCAATTAGTTTTTCTAAAATTTTGTCAAAAAAAGGAAGAATTGCAATCGGACGATAATTATTTGGCAAAGCTGGATCGCCTTTTTTGAAGACCGGTATTATTTTAGCTATCTTCAGCTGCTTGGGATAACTGCCAGATTTAAAAACGAGATTGCAGATGTGGCTGAGGACAGGTGCAAGCAATGACCGGATACTTTTCACATGCTTTCCATGGATATTGTCAACGCCGGGGCCGGTCGTCTTTAAATTAGCAATTACAGATAGAACTTCGTCTGGACACGTGGGGGTAAGAAAAAAGGAGTGAGGGCAGCGCTCAAGAGAAGGTGTGCATAACGAAGAGAAAGGATAATTAGGTGAATTGAAAAAATAATTGCTAAATGTATTCGCCATTTCCTCGGGATCAGATAAAGTAACACCACCGTGGAAAATAGATTTAACAACACTAGGTGACTTACGAATATTCAGAAATTCGTCAAGCAGCTGCCATTTTCGTTTAGAATTGTTAGTATGTGTGGATAACTGGTTTTGATAATAACATCGTTTAGCTTTCTTTAGAAGCGACGTTAGTACACTGGAATACCTTTTATATCTCAATTTAATCTCAATATCTCAATTTGGATCGCTTCCGCCGCGTCCTCGACCTGTATACCTTTGTGATTATTAGTGGGGTATCCCCATTGCTGTCCGCGAGCGTTGAAGTCGCCTACATTGAGCAACGAGTTGCTTTTCGCAAGTTTGCTGGCCCCTAGAAAGAGTGTATCAAAATTCGCGTCCCGCTGGCGAGGCGGGCTATAGAGGTTTACGAGAAAGACACTCTTTTCCTTACGCTTCTTTTTGGGAATAATTTCCGTCACTAAGTGTTCAATTTTGATGTTGGGAATTGGGTCATGGACTATGGCTACCAACTTTTTGCTGACCAAGGTTGCCGTGCGTCCGCTATCGTAGCACGTATATCCCCTGAGTGACGGTGTCGTGTTAGTTTCCTGTAGAGCTATT